>NW_008752028.1:291649-292315 GCF_000715545.1 Opisthorchis viverrini | reverse complement strand
TCGATCATCATATTATCGGCTCGATTGGATCGAGTGTATTGATCACATGGATTAGTCTACACAATGTGAGGACAAAAGCTAGAATCGCGGTTGCTACTGGTTGCTTTCAATGGATAATATGATGATCGATGAAATCAGATCAAACCTGATGGGCGTAAAACATACAAAGTTGCTGCTAATCCGGAACCTGATACGTGGTAATATCAAGCCGCAGTAAAGTAAGTTATTAGGTCGGATCTCTACTTATCTGATATGCTACCAATGTGAAATTACTTGCTGTTTTCTTTTATCAAGAACAACTAACGCTTCCACCAAGGGAAGACTTCACACGGTAACTTGAAAAGAACTCCACTTTTGTCAGCCTTCATTTATGTTCACCTTGAGAATTTCACTGAACAAGACGCGGAAAAATAGCCGGTCCTTTATGAAATGGGGCAACTCAATTGCTTCGGTTCATGGATGAATGCTTCCCATCTCATCATTTGACGTAGTTCGAAACACATAAGTGTGGAATACTCTACTGGACAGTTGGACAAAACTTTGGGACATTATTTCCGATCTTGGTTCCGTCCCGTTCCAACATGTATATCCCTATAGGATATTCACATATATGTAGGTGGATCGGGAGTTAGATAAACCAGCAAGCGACTCAGGGATTCTGTTCTA
>NW_008752028.1:279699-291015 GCF_000715545.1 Opisthorchis viverrini | reverse complement strand
TAGGCGCAGTCCCCGGGTTTCCGTCAACCTTATGTTCTACTTGAAACCAAATTGCACGAAATTAGCGAATATACACTCATTTGCAAACTAATTTGGTTTATCGAGAGACTTACCTGGAACCCGGAAACCCGAGGACTGCGCCTACCTGATGAGCCCCAAAAAGGGCAAAACCGGTCGCGGGCTGTTGACGGATTTTCAGCAACCTTATGAGTAGTACATCACAAAGATATACATATGTCGCGATATCTCGACTATCGTAGCGACTGAAACATGAGGTGGCCTGGTGCAGTACCTTCAATTGCCTGAGAAAATCACGAACGAGCGATTCAGCTGGGTTCCATGTGGGTCTCTCGAAAACAGCAAATTACTTTGCAAATGAGTGTATATTCGCGAATAATGTTCATGAACTTTCCATAGATGACATCACCTTTCTCCACCTTTGCTCATCTGTACCTCCTATGCACCTGCAGCAAAGGCCGTCCCATCAGACAATGGTATATTAGCACGTGGGCGTGTGCATGTGCGTGTGTGTGTGCGTGTGTGCGCGTGTGTGCGCGTGTGTGCGTGTGTGTGCGTGTGTGTGCGCGTGTGTGCGTGTGCATGTGTTTTGATGGGCGCAGCTGACCTACATACCCATGTGTGTTCTTACCCCGCTTACTGACGTGTTCCGTACCGACCATACAGCCAATCGAAATCACGCTACTCACCACCGAGAAGGCGATCGCAACCCATACTGAAGGGCTAACATTCCGCTTGCCGTTGATTGATGTGCGGACGTTGATACAGGTCTGTGCCAGTCAGTGTCAGACTTGTGCACTTCTTGAGGCCACTAACGTGGACAACTGAGGCTTGTTTCATAATTTTGCCTACTTTTGTGGAAACAGTACCGTAGACTTCCGAACCCGATCCTTCATTTTGCCCTCCTGTCAAATCTAAGCGTCAATTAAAGTCCTATATCATGAACCTCAACACTTGGTTCCATCAGTTTTAAGCAAAAATGATGGAAATGCCCCTACATCGGAACTTAAGTTGCTGAACTCAATGTGCCGCACTGTATTTGACCAGGCAAGTTTACTGACATTTGTTCATTCATTAGGAATAGGAGCGTTATGCCGAACCAAAGCAATCAACCTCACCTAATCAATTAATAAAACAGATGGTAAGACGCCAGGCTGAGGAAACCAGTTAAGTTTAGTTAAAGCCAAGCATGTACATATATCTTAATACGATGTGGCACCTACATCGGTGCGCATGACCAACATCCCCCACATTCAACAGTCGGACGCCCGCCTAAGAGGTTGCTAAGGCTGACATAGCAACCATCACAGGCTAGACCACTCAAGTCTCTTCAGTATCTACTGCACGTCATGTTATTCGAAACGGACATGGGTAATCCTGTCTCCTTTGTCGGGATCACGACATCCACTAGCGACTCCAACATTTCTGTCCAAGGGGTGAAATTTTTCGCTTCTTCTCCGTGACAATGCAACGCTTCTGTCCGCTTGAGCAACCATAAGCCCTTAACATAAGTGCTTGTGTGATTTTTTGTCCGTGACTGAGAATACAGAAGGAAGTGTCATCATTTCACAGCCAGTATTTTTTTTGCTGAACTGCCGAAACAAACAGTAGCTGGTGACCAGCTGAAAGAGAAAGAGAAAAAGAATCGGCTCACGGGCCTGTGCGTTACTGTGCTGGGAATAAGCGAGCAGACTGGTTATTCCTTCATGGTTTGCTGCCGCGTAATTGTAGCTTGTTCGCTGAGTTGGGCAATTTGGTTGCACACGTTTCATCACCAATCGAGGTGACATCATCAGTGCGTATTTGTGCCTAGCGGTAGGTTAGTGGTTGTGCGTTCAGTAGTGTTACGTGTGTGTTGATAGTTATTCGATCGGGCGGTTCCATTGGTTGTTCTTTTTATCCCGTGTCCTCATTCGCCGATGCCCATGTGACCTTTGAACTTGGCTCCCCTCGCCGTCGTAGGCTGATCGATTTTTGAGTGACCTTTGACCTTCCGAGTTCAAAGGTCAAGGGTACCCTCCGGCTACCAGCACGTATATCAACACAACGTAACACTACTGAACGCACAACCACTCACCCACACCTCCGCACGACGATGTCACCTCGATTGGTGATGAAACGTTTGCAACTAAATTGCCCAGCTCAGCGAACAAGCCAACGACCAAATATTATCCTGCTTGTCCCACCTCTCAAAATGGGGGTTACGTCTGTTACAGTCCTATCATCTACTCAACCTGGAATGAAACATGTTATATCTACTGATTCGCCAACCTGTTGTATCTGACTGCTGACCCCGCTCCAGTGCCTAGTGCCGGAAAAAAGACTCGCCGAAGGGAGCACACCAGCTTCATTCCGAACAAGCGAGCGCGAAAATGGAACGGCCTCAAGCTACTTTATTGGAGGGACACTGTATGACTTTGGTCCAACGCTGTCTAGCGCTGTCTGGGTTTGCTACAAGGCTGTCAGGCACTGCATATTGAGGGGCATGGTCTGCCTAGTCAGCATCTAGCGGAGTTGAGAGTCTCAGTAGATTTCGAGCATTCTGTGGTTACTTTCATAAAGTTGATGGCACCACACACCAACCATCCGTGAGTGTCTCCAATCCATGTTTCTTTTACAAACGGGAGTCCTCCAGAGCAACTCCCTTTAACAGAAGACTCTCTAACTGGTGGAATATGCGGACGACATTGTTCTCATTAGTTGAAAAAGATCAACCAACGCAAGCACTACTAAGGTCATCCAGTGATTCTGATCTGTGCTTCGAGCTCACAAAGTGCTCCACGTGTCAACTAGCTGGTTATAATCATGACTGACCTTTGATTCTCAATATTTGAGTAGCTAAAGAGATATTGTGGTAAGTATATTCTTCTCAAAGACGCTGTCCAAAGTAAGCTACCCCGGGACAGATTTCCCAAACACTTTTGTCTCACATTATGCTGTCGACATTCACAACATTCGTGCTTTGGCAAACAATGACATAACGTGTGATTAGGATATGCGCAAAACCGGTTTCATTTACCGCTCTTATTCTGACTCAGGGCAGTAAACCACGGATCAAAACGTATCTATTGAAATCAGTTGGTCAAAAAGTCTACCGATGAGGCAAGGGACGTTGCCCCCTATACTTGTCTATGATTTTGAGACCACCCGAACCTTTGAATGGGGCATGAAAAACGGATGAAGCTAGTGTCCATGTATGAAAATAAATGATTTTTCTATAAGAGTGATGACGAGCAAGTTGAGGCCGTAGAAGAGTGACGAGTGTGCGGGGAAGAGACTGTATAGAGAAGCACGCTGCACTAAACACTTCAAGTGGCAATCAGTCATTTCATTTCCTCAATAGCTCCACTGTGTGTGGGGTGTACGACAGCAGAAAACTGTACTTCTGTTTATGGCAGGTAAACTTACTTTTTTTAGTCGTATTTGTTCGCAGAAATCTTTGAACCAGTTTTGCTGGTACATATGCATCAAGTTTTTTCTCATTTGGATCTGTCCGCCTTGGAAAAGAACTGTACATTCTCAGGTTGATGGTAGTGGAGTGCTGGCAGGCTGCTGAGAGTTTCCGGTCACAGGGAATCATTTACTAAAGCATAGTCCATCATTGGTTTCATTGAATGAGTCTCAGTTCGGTCAGTCAGTCTAGTCTATTCGTGTGAGCTGATAACTCACTGCCTTGGATCTCAGTATCCAGACACTTCTCTGTTGATATTGGTGTGAAGGGGTTAAATTAGTTTACCAGGTTAGTTCGATTACTGAGGGACAACTATCTACAATAACCCGCCGTGAAACATAACTGTTAGAAGTATATTCGAATGCCATCGACGACTAAAGTTTTAGCACAGGAAATTTCACTCTTCAGAATAACGCCTTCATCTCTTAAGTCGGTCACAGATATATTTGAAGTGCTGTCACGGATACACTGCGTTTCCATGAAGCAAATGGGTGTCTAATAACTGGGTAAAAGCCATGCTGTCCGAATGAGTGTCTGGCTTTAAAAACGCATGCTATTTGCAGCTTGTATGGAACTGAGAGCGACATCACACGTAATCTTGCTCCGTCTTGGGACAGACATGACTCTTCACATCACAAATCAATAATAGGCGCTCCCTACAAAGGTGTTTATTGAAATCCACTCAGTTTTGGCTTTACGTCAGCCCATCGAGTCAGCATTGAATGAAGGTACTCTTGTTGGAATACTTGAATGAGTTCCAACAGAAGTTTCATCCGGCTTTCTGGAATGCCAACAAACACTTAACAGCTCTCACTATTGGAGGAACCAGGCAACACATGACCACATATTGTGAATACCGTGAGTGAAGAATGAGTGGCGCTTTACCGTGTCTGAGCATAGGTTAATCACACTGTTGATCCACTTCGCGTGGCCTACTGCTGTAGTCCTAAACTACTATTCTGGAGGACGTGGGTTCGAATCTCCTTAAAGATACCACACAAACGCACCTCTTATGAGTCCCACCAAGAACAAAACAGTTGTAAGTGTCGCTCTGCTTTTCGGTATAGATAGATTACACTCACAGGATGAAGCTCCAATCGAAATTTCAAGAGATCCTCATGCCAACATCAATCCATAAGTCAATGTTCGTGCTTTGAATGTGCAGTTTCTATGAATAATACAATAAATTCATTAGTCATGATGAAGTATCGATTAGTAGTTTCCACAACTCAAGTGATTGGTGTCGTGCTCACTGTTGTTTCTTTACTTAATGCAAGTTGACCTGGCGTGATGTCTACTCACGTGACATCATGTGGCAACGTGTCCGTATTCATCTGCTACAACTTTTCGCTGTTTTCAACTGTTTTGCAGCAGAAAAGATGTCCTCAACCGGCCGGATTACTGAGCGTCCCACAACAGTTTTTGACTACACAACCACATGTTGTTGTAGATTTATCATTGCCTGCGGAGCTGGTGCGCACTTTTTCAATTCAGATTGAAAGTTAACATCAGGTTACCTGGCAAATTGACTGATCGTTTGAAAAAAATTGTCTCAATGAAAGTGCAGTTGGAACTCAGCAGCTAAAATTTAAAGCATTCAGCGCACGAGTGGCACTCACCTTCCGAAAAGCGGACGCCTAGGTAAACCATCTGCCTATTCGGATGCTTCCTATCTCTTTTAAAATGCCTTTAGAAAGTCATGAAGTTTTGGAACCCATCGCAATAAAACTCAGCTAGAGATGCGCACAACTAGCGACTTTTTGCCCATTACAAAGTTCCAGAATAGAGTGGCACCACACCGCTTTTCACAGGCAATCTGTTCTTCATGTTGCGGAATGTATTCGCCGGTTTTGTCTCAGCGAACAGCTAAGCGGCCATTCTTTTCCTGTGAGAAAGTCAGTACATTCCAGCAGATTTCAAATAAATGACTGATGTAGACCACAAGCCTGCACTTGCCTAGAGAGTCTACATCTGAAACACATGAATTTTGTCTCTAGATGCTCTTTTGGACGGAAAATCGGTCCTCTGGATCGGAAATAGCCAGTGGACTTTTTTGGGGTTTCGGACGAGGTCTCAGAGAGCAAAGACCAAAACCAAATCTCATTGAATCGTAGGTCCTCTGCACGGAAATAGCCAGTGGACTTTTTTGGGGTTTCGGACGAGGTCTCAGAGAGCAAAGACCAAAACCAAATCTCATTGAATCGTAGTAAAGCAATTTCAATTTGGAGGTGAGGACACTCTTGAGGGCTGTCAAGACCACGTGAAATTCGTCAATATTATTTTAAGCTTGCATGACTTTCATTGATGGGATCATGATCATCACGTGATCAAGAATCTACATGAGACACTTTATTCTCCTTCCTATCTGATTTCATTTTGACAATCATCTCATCCATATAATTGTACCGTGCTCATTTCAAAATTGTAGGGCGCAAGCCGGCGTGTGGCAGATGGCAAATGAGAGCCTAAATGATAAGTTGTTAGCACATATGAAGTAGAAAGTCTGCAGTTGAAGACACAGAGTTGCTACCAGTGTAACGGTGATACTATTGATCGGGAGGCACGCGAGTAGTATGTGTTGTTCGTAGGATTTCGCTTTGCGTCGATTGAAAAATGGAATTCTGTTGCGGAATTCGCGGGGCCACTTTGCTTTGATTTGACTGACGAATGATTGGAGACAATGAATCTCCAGGAAGACTCGTTCGGGAGAAGATCTGTGTCCAGTTTTTGTAACTAAGATGCAGATTAGAGTTTTGCTTCCTTGTTCAATGGTCTGTAACCGGTCAGTTGGCATTTCCGAATGAATAGCTCCGCAGCGAAAGCCTTCTTCCTTTCACCAGTGATGGATAAGTGAGTACGAATAAACTGAAATCGAATCCTAATTTAAGCAAACTGGATCTCATTTTGGTGAATAGTGACAGAACAGTTATAATGGCAAAACTGGTCCTGTGTTCGATATGCTCGAGCCCGATTGGTGCCACTGCCTGCAGAGTTGCGTACTGGGGTCTATCACGAACAAAGACAAAGCAGATGATTATATACCACTTTCATTCTAGGCGATTGCAAATAGAAACTTATAGTCAGCTGATGGAACGGGAGGTATATGTTTTGATTGTGCGGATATCACCGAAATTATCGCAGTTGACAGGCACGATTTAGCTAAGGTGGAAATTTTGCAGCAGAGATTCAGAAGATCATCACCATCAAAGGCAGCAACTTCGGCGTTGACACTGACGCTTCACTGCCACATAACTGTAAGATTCGTGTAATTATATCTAATACCATGGAGTGAAAGTAAGAGATAAAGCGTGGGTGAGGGAGGGGACCTAGTTCTGGCCTATATCAAGCGTTCTGAGGTGCCTACACCTCCAACCGCTCAATTAGACAAACTGAAAATAAACTGAGGGCACGAACGCCACTGACGTCGATTAGACGCCATTCCTTGCAACGTCTCTAACCAAGCACAGACGGGATCACGAGGACCCCATACTAGGAGGCGTACAACAGCAACAGCACCCAAAATCTTCATGATCTCTTTCACGCCCTTCGGCTAAGTCATGCGTTGTCCACCTCTGGGTTTGCGCCATCCTGAAGGATGCACGGAGAACAACGCTCGTCTCGGTAGACGGTGTTTCGGCATGCTTAGCACATAACCGGGCCACCATAGTCGGTGATGCTGGATGTTTTCCCCCGAATGAAGTATCTGCCACACGACCAAATAAACTGACGCCGTTCAAAACCAGCCACTATCCTGAGGCATTGGTGGTCAAATACCTGAAGACGCCTCTCATCATCTGTCCGCAGAGATGACGTCTCGCACTCGCACAATAACACAACCCTTACTGTTACCTGGTACACATCACCCTTAAGATCTAGTGAGATGCGTTTATGACGCCACAAGTAACACAAATTAGCAAAAGTGATTCGAGCCTTTGAGATTCTTGCACCAACTTGATCACACATATTTCCGTCAGAGCTATTGGAACTACTGACGTAGGTAATAATTTTCACAATTTCCAGTGGTTCTTGAAATCTCGCTTGCTACTCACGAGTCAGGGCTTCGCGTGTCACTGTAAGACGACCAAGAATCAGTAACGCCAGAAGCCCTGTCACAACAAGCGTCAAACTAACACCTCTGTGATTACCACATTCACTGCGAGTACCCTTTTTGAAAATGGGCGCCACTATCAATTCACCCCAGTTGTCTGGGACGGCCTCCTTCTCCCAAATAGACCCGAATAGGCTAAACAGGCACTGGCTGAGGAATGCACCGCCATCCTCGGGAAGAGCAGACGGAGGATCGTCAGAACCAGCAGCACGATGAAGCTTGAGTAGGGAAATACACTTGGACACTTCCGACGCTGAAGGTGGCTCTATATTTACAGTGCACTTTTCTGTTAAAGGTCAGGATTCTGGATTAGAGGTAGCAGCTGAATGCTGCTCGAAGTACTGTGCCCAGCGGTTCAATCGTTCTACTTTGCTGCATATCAAGAAGCCATTTCGGTCCCTGATTATTTCGCTGACAAAAGGTTTCTGAGGACCAGTCGAACGAATCAAGCGGATCAGCTTGCCGACGTTTCCGGTATTGTTTGCGTCCACCACTTTTGGGTGCACTAGGCTTCTCTGTTTGCACGGATACTCAGTTTCACCTGTCATCAGATGAAGCTTCGGGTGGAGTTGTCATTGTGCCCCAGAAGGGATCTTTCTCCAAGTCCAAAAATACAGAGTCCTTTCACAGGTCCACTGTTTGGATAAGGTTCTCTGAGTTGCACCACAAACAGACGTCCCGGCTTTGAATAACGCTCTGGACATCTTTTGCCAGTGACCGTTTATTTCCGACATCGTACCGCCCGGCAGGCGTTATGAACTATGGTTCAGATTACTTCGTTCGAATTCCCCGTCCACTAGCCTCTCAATGGCTAAGCGGGGTGTGTGCGTTTTATGTACACCTAAAAAGCGCAGTAAAAAGAAGCACCGTACAAATGCACGATCGGAGTCCACGCTGGTGTTCTAGGAGGAGCAGCAGATGGTGATCGACCCTAGCCACCGATAACTGACGACGATGCGGTCTATTTGGATTCGGCGCTGGTTTGCTGGTGGGCACCACGTTGTCAAGCAATTTCCGCTGTTCCGGAAATTTGTACTGCAAAGGAGCAGTCTGGGATTGGCACACATCTGAAGTAACCAGTCTCCGTTGTCCGTGCGTCTCGTGTCCAAACCAAGATGACCACCCAATCGGGCCTCAGTTGCGCGGGAAGAGCAGACGGAGGATCGTCAGAACCAGCAGCACGATGAAGCTTGAGTAGGGAAATACACTTGGACACTTCCGACGCTGAAGGTGGCTCTATATTTACAGTGCACTTTTCTGTTAAAGGTCAGGATTCTGGATTAGAGGTAGCAGCTGAATGCTGCTCGAAGTACTGTGCCCAGCGGTTCAATCGTTCTACTTTGCTGCATATCAAGAAGCCATTTCGGTCCCTGATTATTTCGCTGACAAAAGGTTTCTGAGGACCAGTCGAACGAATCAAGCGGATCAGCTTGCCGACGTTTCCGGTATTGTTTGCGTCCACCACTTTTGGGTGCACTAGGCTTCTCTGTTTGCACGGATACTCAGTTTCACCTGTCATCAGATGAAGCTTCGGGTGGAGTTGTCATTGTGCCCCAGAAGGGATCTTTCTCCAAGTCCAAAAATACAGGGTCCTTTCACAGGTCCACTGTTTGGATAAGGTTCTCTGAGTTGCACCACAAACAGACGTCCCGGCTTTGAATAACGCTCTGGACATCTTTTGCCAGTGACCGTTTATTTCCGACATCGTACCGCCCGGCAGGCGTTATGAACTATGGTTCAGATTACTTCGTTCGAATTCCCCGTCCACTAGCCTCTCAATGGCTAAGCGGGGTGTGTGCGTTTTATGTACACCTAAAAAGCGCAGTAAAAAGAAGCACCGTACAAATGCACGATCGGAGTCCACGCTGGTGTTCTAGGAGGAGCAGCAGATGGTGATCGACCCTAGCCACCGATAACTGACGACGATGCGGTCTATTTGGATTCGGCGCTGGTTTGCTGGTGGGCACCACGTTGTCAAGCAATTTCCGCTGTTCCGGAAATTTGTACTGCAAAGGAGCAGTCTGGGATTGGCACACATCTGAAGTAACCAGTCTCCGTTGTCCGTGCGTCTCGTGTCCAAACCAAGATGACCACCCAATCGGGCCTCAGTTGCGCTTAGCCTACCTACCTGGGCGTTCACATCACCAGCAACCACAACGATATCTGAGCTTTTAGCCTGGTCTAGAAGGGCACCTAGAACGTCGTAGAAGCTGTCCTTGGCAGATTCAGAGCTACACTCAGCTGGGGCTTGAGCAAACACAATAAACAAGGTGCGATGGACCTCACTTCCTCTAGATTCTCTCTTAGATGTTGCCAAACGAACCTCACAGAAGGCGACTATCAACGGGTATCCAATCGAGCAGAGCCGCTTCCGCTCAGTTGCTCAGTGCAATACCCACCCCACATTATCCAGCTGCAGCAACCTCTGCATCGCCAGAGCTGCGCAGCAGGAACCTGGAAGAGAGCGAGCAGGCGGTCAGTTTGATCACAGGACAGTCTGAAAGACAACATATTCAATATAGAGGGATTCCAGCATACTAACAAGAGGGATTTCGGGGCTTGAAAGCAGACTTTGAAGTGCTTATGGATGTGACTAAATTCGGGCTTGCAGAAGCTGCAATTAAGTGTCTAATGCAAGGTGCGCAAACCGATCAGTCCTAGTGCTTGGACCTGCGGAGAAAGTATCCAAATTTAGGTGCGGGAGCGTGAAATATGGAAAACGTGAAAGTGTAAGAATGGGTGTGTGTGACAGCAGCGGCATGTTTTCGCTTACCCACCGGCTGATAACAACACGCGAAGGCCGATGTGGCATGAGGGTATTGTTAGCTGTGAATGTCATGATTTTAGGAGGGCTGAAATCCTGCCAGAGTGCTCAAACCTAGACAGGAGGACGATTAGTGTCCTCAACCAAAGCCGTTGTCCCAGAAGCCTAACCGCAAGACAGCGGTGTTGGGCTGGAAATGCAAATACATTACCATTTTTACAGAACACGTCGCCATACATGTTCCAACCCCCAACCTGGAGGGCCAGGAGATTGTGTTCGTCAGACCTCTAACCATTGATCAACCTAGTATGAGAGACTCTGTGAGTTTCGCACGGAAAACCCCCCCAGTATAGGTCAATGTATCGCCAAGTTACACAATCCGCCATACCACGGTGAGGTCCAGTCTCTTGGTGACGGGAGAGAGGTTAACGCAGAATGTGATTGAGAAATTAACTGTAAAAAATGTTAGCGGACTTAGGCTTAAGTTCCCAGTTTCCTGGTAAACCTCAAGTACAAAATAAATAATGATACCATAAAATTAACAGGTGAATAAAAATGTAAACGCGTCTATTTTAAAATCACCACTGTGTTGGTTAATTGAAACAGGTAAGCGGAAAATTGAGCTGGTTTGATGATAACAACAACTGAGCCCAATCAATGCGTGTCATAAAAGCCCACTTTAAACTATTGATAAGATCGGCGTTTTTGAAAAGATTTACAGACACAGTATACGTCACAAAAAAAGAGACGGTCCATTGTGGTGGGTGAAGCTCACCTCTTTCAGATTAGTCTTCCATGTGCTTTGGAGATAACTTCGAGAAGCTCCTCAGTTTGTCCACGCTGACACTGTAAGCGACAAAATCGATAAGTCGAGCAACGACCACCAAAGAATGGATCCGAATTCAAATCAAAAGTGATCCCGACGAAAATGTGCTGTGCTGTATGACAAAATATCAATACATCAGTTAATGTACA
>NW_008752028.1:263529-278704 GCF_000715545.1 Opisthorchis viverrini | reverse complement strand
TGTTGATCCCACGATTTCAAGTGTTCGCGCAGTTCGCCGATAGCTCCGACAAAGTTCGAACCGTTATCACTAAATATTTCCTCAGGTTTTCCACGACGGGCAACGAAACGCATCAATGACATGATGAACGAATCACTGGACATGGAATGTACTATTTCAATGTGTACGGCTCTACATTTTCGTGAATTTCGTCGAAAATGCTAAGAACAAGGAGCGGTGTATTAAATGAGAAAAACCATGGAGAAGAGGCTATGCAGACAGACGGCAGGCAAGAGATTCGTGATACGCATTCTTGTATGGGCTGTTCGGCTGGGTCTAAAGATAGCAGGAGATCCGATTCAGCCTGATTATTAGCTGAGTTAAAGCGAAGTCAGCTATAAAAAGTATCTTGAGTCATGTAACGCACAAAACGCTATCTAATCATGCTATCTATCATGCTATCTAATCATTTGTTATTCCAATCACTTCCTCCAGAAAAAGACTAAGATGTATGTTTCACTAAAGTTCCCATCTATCGCAACATCACGGTATCATATACACCATGAGTAACTGCGCTGCTAAAGCAATTATCAACCTTTAAAACAGTGTTGCCATCTCTGACCATACTAAGGGTAGTTTTTGGCGTCCTAATGTTGGTATCGCCGATTTTTCCTCCCACAAACTTTTTCTCAAATCATTATGCTGACATGAGCCGTTGACAGTTTTTTGTTCTCTCCACTGTATGTAGAGAGAGAGAGAGAGGAAGCAGTGTGAATCCTTTGCCCGCGATCAGGCTAAGCACGGAATTCTGCCAACGCTCCATGTGTCAGAATACGTTAGATTTGATGTACCAAACGGAGCAAACGCATTACCGTTCATTCTAACCTACGACAGAGAAGTAGTTGCCCACTTCTCTACTCACATCATTAGCTATATCTGTCAAAGCAATGGGCGCATCTCCTACGATCGATATGCGCGTAGTGGTACAGAATGAATCAATGCGCGATGATCGACTAGTGTTTACGAATGAACCTGATTTCAGGCGACGAATGATGAGGTTAGAATTCGGCAGGTTCGGTGTGTTCGAGTGGATGTTCCGAGTCGGGTAAAAACATTTTGCACACCGTATCCCATGCCAAACTCGGAGACGACGAAAATTACTTTAGTAATACTGAGTAGGTTTACAGGAAGGCCTGAGGATGGCCTTGGATGCAGAAGGTACGGAACGAGTAAACAGCTTATCTTTGTAATGTACTGCTCATAAGGTTGCTGAAAATCCGGCGACAGCCCACTAGGTAGGCGAAGTCCCCGGGTTCCCGTCAACCTTATGTTCTACCTGAAACCAAATTGCACGAAATTAGCGAACATACACTCAATTGCAAACTAATCTGCTCTTTTCGAGAGACTCACCCAGCTGAATCGCTCGTTCATGATTTTCTCAGGCAACTGAATGTACTGCACCAGGCCACCTCATGTTTCAGTCGCTACGGTATTCGAGATATCGCGATACAGGTATATCTTTGTGATGTACTACTCATAAGGTTGCTGAAAATCCGTTTAGATTCCCTTTGGACAATAGTGCCATTGCGCTCAGCTTTCCCCAATGATTTCTCTGAGGCTAGTTTCATGAAAATGGCGCTCGGTAACGCAAATAGCAGACTATTTTTATATTTCGTTGTTAGCATGCAAAAGTCACGCAGCTCTGAATTTCCAAATCCGACGCCTCGTCACAAACGAATAATTTTGCAACTGGAATTATTCTTGTGATTGGTTTTCCATCGGATTTATTTAATCCCTGAAAGGGAACTTCTGGGTTTTACTGGTTGAATGTAACTAAAAATTCCACAGACTCATAATACTGAACCGAATTGAAGCCCGAGACATACGCCGTATTTGATGTGTAGTGTACGAAACCTTTGTTCACCATGTTCCCAAGCAGTAGCTAACTATCCACAGGTAGAACCTGTGTTTTATGCCCAGGAATATCGCTGTGAAATTCTTGGAACTAGTTCCCACAGCCTAGACCAAAACATGAACGTCAGGTTTCCTTTTTCACTATCCTCTATACTGTCATTCCAGCGAAATGAAACATACCTCTCACAAAAACAACACGTAACCGTTGAAAACGAATAAACAGTGAGTGATACTCTAGTTAATGCAACCTAGTTCGTATGTCCAATGGATCCTTAAATTAGCAGGAGCGTTATCTGTTAAGTAAGGGTTTCGAACTTTCAGTAAGTAAAAGAGAAAGGAAAAACTTTTGGTGGCAGGGCATATATCACAAAGTCTTCTTAATCGCACCGGGGAAACTACAAGTACAATTGTTCGTAACAGTCAGGAACCCTAGATATTGCGCACTTAGGGTGAGGAGCTCCAGACTCCATGACAGACTTCACCCATCTAGGGGTTCATCAGATAGGCACAATCCGGTATTTCCGTCCTACTTGGACCCGGATTGACAAATACCGAATGACGGTAGGTAGGTGTCAGTGTCATCATGCCTTCCAGCGGAAGACATCTGGCAAGGTCGTCAAGCCACACACTCCAAACATTTGAGGATTTGGACCCAGTATTCCATAGAGGAAAACGTCCGTAGCTCAGGATGCGTAGATGGTGGTCGTTGGTTTGTTCGCTGAGCTGGGCAATTTGATTGCAAACGTTTCATCACCAATCGAGATGAGTGGTTTCAGCACGACCACTCACCCACCGCTACGCACTACCACTATCCCCAATAACGCACTGATGATGTCACGTTTGCGGTCAAACTGCCCAGCTCAGCGAACAAGCCAGGGACCCAGTATATTGTCTCCATTGCGTGTTTCAACGGACCGTTTCAAACGAAATCATTAAGTGATTTCGCATCTTGTCCCGCAGTCAAGAGAATGGTATAGAGGACGACTATCTAATCAGTTGTGAAGTGCTCTGAAACAGGTTGCCTCCAGTCCTGGAAAACAAGAGAGCTCTTAGTGGGACGCTCAAACTTTAGAAAGGGCGTCGGCCATGGGGGCCTATGCAATAACAAGACACTCCTTTCTTATGACGGTTGGCTTTGTGAGTAATTAAAGAACCCATCGATTAATCGACGTGCTAAGGATGAAAACACTCCTAACCACCAGATTGTCGAATGCTGTCCTGATGGTCTTTTAGTAGGCCGCTCCTTGGAATACTTGCATGTACTACAAAACCTATGATACGACACTGAAATTTCAATCCAATGAGACCTAATTAGACGGTCGATCACAGTTACAACTGAGGAAGGAAACAAAACTCGTCCGTATGCACTTCTGTTCAGACATTTCGCGGGCTAGCTTTCAAAGGCCTTCATGAACTTTTTATCGGGTTAGCGCTGATGCTGAGCACATACAGAGTAGAAATACAATGATGACATCGACATTACCAGTTACTTGTGGACAACAACAGTCGGAAAAGCGGTGCTTAGTTTGACGAAGTATATCTGGCGTTCAGGTGTGAAATCTGTTCTGAACCGGATTCAGACAAAATTCTCGCACTCAGCGTTTTACCATTGACTGAGTCTTAATTAAGTCTGTATCCTCGAGAGACAGAGATATCAGTGAACGTTTATAATGTCATTCCGCTCTTCCAAGACAGAAATCACATACACAGAGCACTGGGTAAATGAAACGAAAGCTAAGCCCAGGTGTGAGAAACAAGAAATCATTCAAACATTAGCGGATCAATATTTTGCCAAGATGAATTATGCGTATGCAAATTACTTTAATGCTAACGGAATCAGTTTAAAGAGTTGGACCATTCAGATTACGTGAAGCGAATAAAACGAAATCAGTGGAGGCAGAAAATAACCGCGACTACGCTGATCCAGTAGGAAACAGCTTAGTTGCGAATAAGAAAAGTGATTCATGCAAGTTCTTGTAGTTTCAATGTATTTATTCGATCGTATAAAAGTTAACAGAAGTATAATAGTTGAGACAACATAAGTTACATTCGAACTTCAGTCAGCAAATTGCGGATCGGGGTTTTTCTGGGCTTGGGGACGGGCGTGAAATAGGATACATTGTGTACCGGTGGCAACAGCAACTTGTGTTACCAGAGTTGTCGCACATATCATCAGGAAGTACGACCATATTGTTCCGAAGGCTCCTGTGTACGTGAAGCAAGCGATCAACATGAGTAGACCGGCGGAAAACAGGAGTACGTAACGTGCTAACCAGCAGCGTTTTGTGGTGGCTCGTAATACATTACACAGAATGAGTATATTGAACAGCAATACGAGAGCCAAGCAAATGATCGCGATGATCAAGAATATCCCGGTTACAATTGAGGCAGTCTTGTATCCAACGATCTGGCATCCGATGAACAGAGAACCGCAACCCCATCCATTTGAGGCCACCGAAATCACTGCGAATACGGTGGCCACACTCAGTGTGACGAATTCTGGGATGGAAATCGGCGCTGTTGAATCCATCATCGTCCCAGCAGTTTTAATATGTGTTTTGAATTGTCGTCCCCGCTGTGTTGCGTTTTATGGAAAACTTTTTACAACCAAATTTTGACTGTCTTTGTACTTGTCTTCTGGGCCAATGATCGTTCGCCATCACAAAACGGCAAGAATACGTAGGCTAGTCAAATATGAAACAACAAGCCATTCCAGAAATGTAGCGTGTGAGATGATCAGTGGTATCATCTTGTAGCTAATGTTCAATGAGTGGGGGCACATACTTATTTTTGACTTGTTAGAAACAGGTCACCGGACTTTGTTGGAAATATTTGCACGGGTATGTGATAGAATCAATACATGCTATTTTGATCACCGTTGTCCTGATGCGGCTATGCAAATGTGAATTTGGTTGGTGAACGCCAGCGTCGGCCAGATACAGGCAGTGTGTGGGCCAAGTTGTATTGTCTCAACTATTATACTTTTTTTAAATAGTTTTTCACCACCTAATGAATGCATAGCATGAATACTTTGAGACTAAACTTAAAAGAACTCGTATGAATAATTTTCTCTATTCGCAAAAAAGCTGTTCTTCTATTGAATCAGCGTTCTGGTGGCCGTTCTCTGCTTTCTTCTTTTTTGTGTCTTTTGCTTCACGTAGTTCGAATGGTTCAAGCAGTGTCTTTAGAGCTGATTCTATTAGCATTAAAGTAATTCACGTATAGGACCGTATTGACAACACATATGTATGGGACCAGCCCAACTACCTCTGTCTAAACAGCAACATGGCTTGGTCCTTGTCAGGACGCGCCCAGACATGTAAAAAGTACATGTGCAGAGAGTGACGCATCCCCAAGGTCATCATCGGTACGACTCGTTCGGAAAGCAGCTGCGTTGGCGGAGCTCACCAATCATGGTTTAGCAACATAAGACCAGTGGATTGAGGCGGAAATTGCCCACGACCGGAACACCGCTATTGGCTGTACAGAACGAACAAGTGAACGACCATGCTTGGCCATTCAGTCATCTTATATATTTACGCAGAAGCTGTGTATGTTTTATCCTGACAATACAGCCGTGTCCCGAGTCCTCTATCTTCTCCTTATCGCGTGGTCTGGCAGGCTCAGTGCTGGCGTAACCAATTAGACGGCCACCACGATGCAGCACTCCTTTATTTTTTGGGTGTGGTAAAACTCATAAGCTGAACGACTGCTGTAATTCCAAAATAAACAACAATTGAATTAACCAAGGAAAAAATGTCATTAATCTTGGTGCGGTATGAGTGCATGATTTGAAGAATTGGTTGTCATGAGGACAAGAGTAGTGCTGTTTTGAAAGGTGAGCCGACCACATGTTCGAAACATCGGTAAGTTACAAGGCGTCCGCAAAAAATCTGATGAAGGTCCTTTGACCTGCATATCTTCTGATGCCGGTAAGACTGCCTTCACGAATTAGGTTCTATTCACCTTCTAAACGGTCACAATTTTTGCGTATCATTGTGGCGTAGCAATGTGGAAGCTGTACAAAATATCCATCAACATCATGTATAGATCGGTGTCCTCAGTTTTATTTGGACATACATTTGTGAGTCAACTGGAGAAATGCTCTTCTATCTAGATTGGTGAGTTAGACGCAATGGTTCTCTACTGGAATTCATCAAATATATTCTCTATTCTGTCTGGTAACTTCAGTATATTTCTTCTCTTTTCATGTATCTTATCTTATTCCCTGAAATCCTTCTGTTTTAAACAGTCTTTTGTCCAAACAGGGCACCCGTAATATGCGTTTCAGTGCGTCCATTATCTATTCCTTCGATAGTATTCAACTATTGGTGCAGGTTCATCCTGTGTTGTTTAGTGTATTGGCATAGTCTCCCTCATACTATCCTAGAAATTTCCCGTTTAACATTAAAATGCAACCGAATAGAGTTTAGAAGGAAGTAACTCAGGCAAAACTGGATGTTTTGCAGTCAATCATTTAGTTTACTTCAGAATTAGTAGTGTCCGAAAGCAATAATCAATAAACCCAAGTGGTCACGATCAACTCTTACCCGATGCGGTCGAGTAGGTGAGCGTCTGATTGTGTATTGTTGCCAGTCCATGTGTAGCTAATCACTTTCAATGGTTTAAAGGGGCACGTTCACCGGATCATTGGCGACGGTTGAGTACTGTGTAGGCTAATACGCTGGCAACGCTACGCCCACCTCGACTGCCCGCTGTGTTGTTCAAATCCGGGTACGGATACGGAATTCCTTTTAGACGATAATCCGCGTGCGTTCGTTACTGACTGAGCGAAATTCATTTGCTTTCAAAGGAGCAGAGCAGCTGCAAACCCAAGTCTGCGACTATGGTGGAACGAGTTGTTGTAGCATGATAGGCTTCTTTGGAATGAGGAATTAGGAAGAAAAAAGAGTGTGGCCTGCTTACCGGAAGGTTCCAAATAACGATCACTTCCCTTGAAATAATCAGTGCAAACATGGCGCTGCACAAACTCATCAAGCTTTTAGATTATCAGGTATTCCGAATGGAGTATTTCGCATTTTCGGATGCGCAGACCGAATACATCGTTCATCTTGGATGCTGATTGGGAAACGGCATGGCATCCACAAAAGCCACTTCATCAGAAGAAATGCTGATCAACCAAAAGATTTCTTGACGCTATGCTTGAAACTGATTTCCCTCTGACCTCTGGTCGGTTCAAAAACAAAGCCTCCGAATGTCGTTAAATTTTAGGAACAGCTGATTTCGGGGACAAAACTTTAACCAAGATTTAGACAAACAAACAAAATTTGCCGATTGGTTTATTCCAGTTTGTGAGCCCTAAGTGCTTCAAGCATCTTCAGTGAGCTGGGAACAAGTGGACGGTACCTGAAAATGGTATACTTTTACCAAGAGTGGCCGATTAATAGTGTGATTAACTCGGACTTAGATGTGGTAGAGAGCTATTTGTTTTCCAGTCACACATCTCACATCAAGTGTCGATTTTTCATACTAAACGCTCGTGAAACTTTAAAAATGTTTCAATTTCTAAGCTTCTCTAGATCGGCATGAAGTCCGATATGGATTTTGAACTTTTCATCTATATTTAGATGTGAAAGTTCTACTCCTTACAAGAGAAACTTTTCCAACATACCTTTAAGCGGCAAACGGTATATCATTTCTCGCTTAGGGTTATTGCTTTTAGTGACCTTTAATGTCGAGTTTGTCCAATTGTTCACTTATATTTGAACTTTCACCAGAAAGTGGTTCGCTCATTGCTGTGATGTTGCGTTCCACAGAATCTACGAGCTAATCCGCTTCATATTGGACTATTGATTTGTGCAATTTCAATGTCCAACTACTGATAGTTTCAGCTTCCAAAGTGCTCCAAATATAGCCCGTCTCAATTTGGAGCTAAGATCTTGTCCTATCGGTAAAGCTAATTTGTTCCGAAAATCTGAGAAGCACTCTATAGCTGTTTTATCCTTGGTGGAAATCAAGAATAGTGCGTACCTCACGTAAACATGGTTTAGATCTCACGACCTTCCTGGCACTGTTTGAAAATTTACCCATTTCGGAATGATCATTTCACAACAGTGCGGCCAATTTGGTCGTCGGCATTTCCCTTCATGATCGCCAAAGCGAAAATGATTTAATCTCGATATAATTGAAAAGCCCAACCTATGTGTGGGCCTCCACTCAGCTGGACAAGTCGATTCCACACAATATAACTGATGAGTACGTAACTGGTCAAGAGGTTGTTCAAAACTGTTTCAACGAAGCAATCCATGACCCAGCGCAGTAGCCCGGGAGTGGAAGACGGAGCACTTAGGGATGACCACCGTGGCCTTTGCTATCCATAGAAGGACAAAAATTTTCGTTTGTTCTAAAGTCCCACATGTGAGTCGCATCTGAAATTGGTGTTTTGAGATGAAAAACTTGGTTAACTCTTGTCTACTAAGGTTAATCGATATGTCCATCGAAATCCTGGGTTAAATTTCGATTGACTAGTTCGCTCCTTGAAGGGACCTTTCATGTCTGTAGTGAATCAAAAAGCGACATTAGTCTGTAGGTTTGTAGGATACGCGAACAAACTGTCGACTTCATAGGAGACAAAAGAAATGAAAGCTATTTTCAAAGTGGAAACTTGTGAGTTGCCCTAACATTATGACTGAAATTTAGTACAGAACCTCTTCTTGGATTGGTTTCGTGGAAGAGGAGGAATGGTAGTACCAAGAATGACTATCAATTCAATTTGAATCCCAGCACAGCCGTGGTTATTCACCGCTGATGTGTCCTAGTGAAAGCAAAAAGGCCTTTGCTGCGGAGTTATTTATTGGGAAACGCCAACTGAACAGTTACAGACTATTGAACAGGGAGGCAAACCTCTCTTCTCCTTGAACGCGCTTTTCTGAACTTTCCTGGATATTTATTGACTGTTGCTCAAATCCAAGCAAATCCCACAAAACGACTCCACAAATTCCGCAATAAATCTCATTTTTCAAGAGACGCGAAGCGGATTTAAGAGAAAACATGCTACTGGCATGCCTCCCTCATCAGTAGTATCACCGTTGCACTAGTACTGTGCAAAACTGACTTTCCTTTCGTGTGAATCAATCAGGAATATACAAATGTGTGAAAGAGAGTTCTGCGAGGGCGACGTTCAAGTCACCAAATTATACAGTGACCAAACTCGGATGACTTCTTGTTCATTTTGAAAATATCCACGCATTAAAATTGAGTTGAAATATGGTTTCTTCCTGATTTATCACACATCGATTGCTTGTGGGTGCCCAGGCATAACACTGTGGCATCACTTCGGCGTACATGCTGCACCCACTTGATCGATGCACACATTTTCATCAATATACACCTATCAGTTTCGTTGCAGCTAGAAATAGAGTTGTACTCTTATCTACTCACATTCTTCCGTGGGGTGAAATTACAAGTAACTTTTTGTGGTTCGTCCTTGAAAGTACACCCAAATCACTTTGTTCTGTTGGCTCTGAATCCTCACGGCAATCTAAATGCACTTTAGGACTGGACAACAATTGGCTCAAGATGCAAGGACACTGGAAAAAATAATTCATAAACATAACCACTCTCCGGCGACGCAGCATTATGGTTAGAATGGAGGAAACACCAGAACGGATTTCCATTTTGGAGTCCAGCACTGTGGGTCTCGCTGTCACGCTCATATTGATCGCAGTGTCCTCCAACGGGTGGAATTGTGGTTCACTGTTCGTAGGATGCCAACTCAGTAATTTCAAGATCCTCGCAAGCGTAATCGGAATTTTATTGATCATTTCGATCATCTGCTTGATTCTAGTCATGCTTTTCAATGTATTTTTGGTTTGTAGCATATTCCAGACAATCACGCGGCTCCTATTTCTGTCTCGTCACATACTTTTGCTGGTTACTGCGGTCATTTTATTGATCGCGTGCATCACGTACACAGCGGCTATCGGTGAGCAGTGGTCGTACTTTCTGATGATATGTGCAAGCACTTTGATAATACAACTCACTGTTACGACCGGTGTGTATTATATTGTGCTTAGGAGACGCCAGGAACCGTAAAGATCATGGACCCCCTGAAGTGGAGCGGGTTAAACCACTACTGTCCCAACTGTGATGCCGTTTTTGTCGTTCGGACAGTCTTTGGAATATATCGTGTGAATTGTCTGTGGTTATATCGATGAAACTTTCGTGAATAAACTTCATTGCACTGTTCAACCGACCGTGTTTTATCGCCCTGGTCATCTGACCTGTCTGTTGCCTGAGGACTACACTTTTTATCGGTCCCTTGGATAGTTACGATAGCATTTCAGTCTATTCATTCTTCGCTGTCCTCCTTATCATGGAAAAATTCTCCCCAAAAGATGCCTCCTTCGAGCGGTGTTCCGAATCGCTCTCTCCACGACAGCTTGCATATGCTGGATGCAAGGAAGTGATCGAGAATCAAGCGATTCTAAGAAAAATACGTGGTCAAAATAGTTTCGTATGACACTAGCCACTTGTTCCACCTTGACAACCCTCAAGAGATTTTTGCTGGCGGAAAATTCGTAACAGGTTTCTATCCACAACTTGGTATCCCTAGAAGCGGTCCGCAGTTATAATAGGATGAAAGCTTTCGAGAAATACATTTGTTTGCAAATCAGTTTGGTTTTCAAGAGACTAAACTGACTCTCTCGTTTATGGGATTCTACAACTGAATACGCTGTTGCATAACATCATAAAGGAGAGATTCAGTTGAATCTCTCGTGAAAATCAAATTGATTTGCAAATGAGTGTATTTCTCCAAAACAGTCATATTCGGGTTCAAGTAGAACATAAGGTTGACGGAAGCCTGAGGACTGCGCCTACCTGATGAGCCCCAAAAAGAGCAAAACCGATCGTGGGCTGTCGACGGATTTTCAGCAACTTCATAAGTAGTTCCCTTTAGGATGAAAGCTTGTTCGCCAGTCGGTACTGATGCTTAGCTTCGCTGGTCCATGTGACCAGGTTGAACGTTTGATCGAGTTTTAAGGTCGTTTTTAACTAGCCAAACTCAACGAAGAAATTGCGTTAGCAAAATACCAGCAGACTACGTTTGATCAGTGCTTTTGTGCTTGAACCACTGTGCACTGAGTAGAAGGCACTTGAGGTAGAATATTATTCCTGCATCAATCTGTTGTTGAGCTAGCGGATAGGTTGACCGTTTTGGCCCGATTAACCCATCCAACAGTTGACTTATTTCTCAGAGAATCTACTTGATCACCCAGCATCTAACTTATATCAGACACTACATATATTAACTCAGCCAGATAGACTGAAACCTTCATGTGGAACAGATACTTTCACCGACCCAATACTTTAGTAAAGTGATACGGGAAAACGATTGAACTGCCGGCTACTACACTGTAGTCATACTACCCGAAAAGGGACTCGATTTCGCTGTAATCAAGGGTAGGGGAATGGACTAGGTTGTTAAATCGACGTTTCAAATTTTACTTCCTGTCTGAATAGAGGAGTAAGGAGCACATCTGTCCACGTCGCTCAAGTTCGATGAATAGGGGCAACGGTATTTCACCACCAGACCGCTTAGCGTTACAGAGAATAAAACAGTTGGACGACATCCTCAATCACTCGGATTGCTCATTTCAACCGCGACTGTTTAGGGCTGCTTACTAGGCAGGTGTCTCGATTGGATTTACGTTGAACGGTTTTCAGCCTCGCCATATTCCTAGTTGGCATACTTAAACCACTCACGGGATACTGAGCCGCCTACATTAAGGCTCTATAATCTTGCCATCAAAGTCTAGTTGTACCTTTTGGTGATATATAAAGTTCTCTTTAGCGCCGACAATGCCTGGGAGGCAGTCAAGAGCATGTTACTTGTTGATACAACACTTCAGGAACGGACCCAGCTTCCATTGAGTAAAATAGTTGATGGCGTAAATGTGTGTCTGAATCGTGGCCAAATTGTATCTTACTCAGCTGCTTACTCCTATCAACAAAGTCTACCAAGGGGATCTCCGATATCCCCGGTTATGGCAAACGTTCATGTACATGACTTCGAATTAAAGGCTCTGGGATCACCCACCGAGAGATTTTTGACGTTATGTTAACCACAGTTTTGTTGTAGCCAGACTAGTCATGGGTGTGATGAGTTAAATAAAGCATGGAGAGAGAGATCACCCATGCCTGAACTGCATGACATAGGGGTGGTGATAGTTCAAAAGCTACTGCCTATAAGAACCAAGCAGACGCAGAGAACATACTATATTACTGATTAGCCTGCCTCATCCATATTCAGGCGAACCGGAGCACTTTTCACGAAGGAGATTGGCCAAAAAGAAGGTCAAACTGGGACTGAAGACATTCATCAAGGGAATAGACATTATCATCATCATACAGTGGTCGTAACTGCCGCAGTTTCGTTCACCGATGATTTGGGGGAGGGAGTAGATGGCTGCGCATTGCGGGCGGGAGATGATAAATTGGTACATAAATGCAGCACTGTCAGTGGGCTGTCAAGTGGGGGGTGAAGAAGGGAGCTTTGCATTGAAGGCGATAGCTTGGATGCACGAGCACCATTGAGGGCGCGACTGGGCCATGTTTGACAATGTCTGTAGCCATTGATGTGGCCCGCCTCGGGGTACCCATCCAGGAAGACGGCAGTGACCACCGCAGCTGAGATCTGCTGGTAACGGCTTTCACACTTCGCTGCCAAGTCACTGTTTGACCGCTTCTGGCTCTCTTCCACCCTTCACCTGGTTGTGCGAAAAAAGCCCTTCGAAGAAGTCAGTCGACTAACATAAGAAGGCCAGAGCAGCTTTTGCGAACCTACGTCACCAGTGGCGTGGACGTGACATCAGCTTCTTTGTCAAGGAAGCAGACACATAGTGAGGAAAATAAGAAGGTTACTGGCTTCTGTTACAAGACCGTTTAAGGGATAAATTCATGCGTCAATTATCCAGCGTGAAGCAATGTTTTCGTTGCACAGACGGCCAGTAAACTACCAAGTAGAACCGCTGAGCACATGGGAAGAATGTCGAGAAGTCCGGCGCCCGTCAAAGGTTCGGCGATGATGAACATATACTGGACACCCGACGCAAGTTAAATCTGGAAAATTCGGATATTTTACTACAATTTACACCACAGCAGTTAATGTCCAAAGCACTGGGAAGCATAAAGGACTCTAACGTGAGTAATATAGAAGGTTGATGAGCGTACGGAGTTGGGCATTAGCAAATCCGTGTTGTGAAACGACCCTCGCTGTATGTTGGTCAGTCAGTTGTTTTCATTAGCGGAAAAGGTAGAAAGCCCACCCCAAACAAAATTTATGGATTCCCTCTTTTCCATTAGCTAACCTACGCAGAGCAACGAAAATGGCACGCAACAGTCAATAGGGTTATTTGCAAGAAGTGAACCGAAAGTACTTGGCACTTGATCCAGCGAGAATCAATCTTACCTTCTCCTTATCTCATCGATCTTAACGTTCCACCAAAACTAGTAATTGAAATCCCTCTGCGCAGACCTGTTATGCCTTGGCACCCGCAAGCAATCGATGTATGATAAATCAGGAAAAAAAGCAATATTTCAACTCAAGTTTGTTGCCTGAAAATTTTGAAAATCAGCAAAAATTCACCTGAGTTTTGTCGGTGTATAATTCGGTGACTTGAATGTCGCTCCCGCGGAACTCTTTTTTGCACAGTCCCTTTGGTTGCATAATCCTGACTGATTCACACGATACGAGAAAGTCAGTTTTGTACGGTACTAGTGTAACGGTGATACTACTGAGGGAGGCGGTATGCAAGTGGTATGTTTTCTCGTAAATCCGCCTTGCGTCTATTGAAAAGTGTGATGTGTTGCGCAGTTTGTGGTGTCGCTTTGTAGAATTTGATTGGATTTGAGCAACAGTCAATGAACATCCGGAGAGGTCCAGGAAGGCGTGTTCAAGAGAAGATGGATATTCAGTCTTTGTAAACAAGATGCATATGAGAGTTTTGCTTCCCTGTACAATAGTCTGTACCTGTTCAGTTTGCATTTTCTAATAGATAACTCCGCAGCGAGGGCCTTCTCCATTTCATTAAGACGGTGCTGGGATCCAAAATGAATTGATAGTCATTCTTGGTACTACCATTCCTTCTCTTCCACGAAACCAATCCAAGAAGAGGTTCTGTACTAAATTCCAGTCATAATGTTAAGGCTACTCACAAATATCCACTCTGAAAGTAGCTTTTCATTTCTCATGTCCCCCACGAAGTCGATAGTGTGTTCGTGTATCCTACAAACCTACATACTGATGTCGCTTTTTGATTCACTACAGACTTGAAAGATTCTTTGAAGCAGCGAAACCAGTCATTCGAAAGTTAACCCAGGGTTTCGATGGACATATCGATCAACATTAGACAAGAGTTGTTATTTCGTTGGGTTCCTTATAGAGGACAATCTTCCAACAGAGAGTTAACCAAATTTTCCGTCTCGAAGCTGATATAAGACGTCCTCGCTCTCTGTTCCTTATTTTGCTTTAACTCGACCAACGTTATATTGCGGCCGATTTTCCTGACAAATGCTTCCATTGGAAGGGAAAGTTTGACCCAGAAAACAGTTTATCATCTATTTTCCAAATATTCCCAAGATGACATTTTTAAATTCTTTCAAGCCAGCGATTCGAAAACCCATGCTACTCTTTGCTTCATTAGTGAGGTCATTTAACAGTTTGTCTGCCCGGCAACATTCGATGTGGAATGTGAAGTAGTCTCATTGCTGCAATGCGTGTTACTTGAGTCACTGGAATCTGCCGAAATATTCTCAACGAGATCACGTGACGTAAACCTCGTAACACAAAAAATGAGATCGAATTTTCATGCTAGCAGAAAATACTGAGAAGGTGAAATGCATCTCATTGGTGCTCACATCCACATACCAGGAAAAAGATTATTCCACGTCACTGTAGTAACGATTTTGCACTGACTTGGTCAATAGGGTTCACGTGATTCATCTTCATCAATAAGAAGTAAGTTCTTACTACTAGTAATCGCTATTAGTAGTTGAAATATTATTTATTTACAGGATGCTGGCTGATCTGAAATCAGCACCGTTCACATTCCACCAACACTGGGTTGTCAATCTCGCAATATCCTGATGCTTCAGCTTACTACTCGTTTGATGCTGGTTTTTAACTGAAGTTTGGCGGCGGACAAGCAATACGGTTTGATCCGAAGAGACTTCAAACTAGCGAATATACACTCATCTGCAAACTAATTTGGTTCTTTCGAGAGACTCACCTGGAACCCAGCTGAATCTCTCGTTTATGATG